>NW_019101689.1:0-6053 GCF_001856785.1 Myzus persicae
CATGCAATCAAATTTATTTTATTTTTTATTTTTAAAACTCTTATTAAAAGTTATTAATATGGTTCTACCCCACTTTCCCTCATATATACTTACATTAGGGTGGCCCTTATTTATGAACTTTCAAATTTTTAATTTCTCACCCTCACAATTTTTTCATAACCATATAAAAGTTATGTGGGTAAAATTTGGGGATGATTAATAATCCCCTTCAGGTGCCGCAAGAGGGTTGAATATTCACCAAATAGGGTAGTTTTAGGGTTATTCTGATTTAATTCATTATATATTGCATTTAGCATAAAATTGTAAAGGACCTAAATTGTAGATTCAGGTACTCTCTATAAAAAACGTTCAAACAAAGTTTCTCGTAAATCTATTATTTTCTGTAAAAATTAGAATAAAATAAAAATTATTACCTTTTTCTGAAAAAAAAAAAAAAACGACATTTTCCATTTATTCTCTATATGATTGCTTTTACGATACTTACAAATCTTCAAAGATGAAATAAAATAAAATTGTTTAAAACTTATGTACTAAAACTAATTTTACAGATATATATGTCCTGTCCTTATCATTTTTCGGAGGACTGTCCCCTACTCGGTTTTAATATATCTCTGTTACGAGAGTGTAACGAAACGTGTCTAATAACTGCGTTATCTTACGACTAGATAAGAAATTAAAGAATACCTACCTAATGGATAGGTTCACTGCATGACACTTTTAACGAAATGGATGACATTTTCTTCAAATGTGCGGTGTAAAAACGGTTCGCGCGCCCGCTCAAAGGTTAAATTATATCTTATCTATATTTGTACATTTCTTATCGAGCTTTTCTTATTCAGTTATTACACACTGTCACTTCGTGCATCATTGTCGTCTGTTTGTGTAGGTACTGTTCATTGTTCAATGTTCATAAATCGCGATACCGTATATCATTTATGCTTTAAATTATTTTATTTACGAATAATATTTTGAAAAAAATGCATGTTCTATAAATTAATATTGAATATTTATTATAAAATGGCTTCATCGTCATCAAATGTTGTTTTACGTACGCATGATGAAGTATATTTAGTTGGAAATGTGAACAACCAAATTGTTGGCAGTAAGTTACCATCTATCAAACAAGTTTTGAGTGTGCTATTTTATAATTTGAGACATGTAAAATTGAATTTGCGGGAAAGTGCAAGATTGGTATTTAAAGAAATAGTATTATTTTGGCAAAAAGCGAGAATACCAGTTCGAGATGAACAGCATTGTATTTTAAAATTGGAAAAATTATATCAAAACTTACGAGAGTTACAAAAATCGGCTAAAAGAGCATCAGAAAAAAATACTAAAAATGTCAATGAGTTCAAGGAAAAATTAAATGACCTATTTGATGTATCTCATTCAAATGCATTAAATATGATGAAAATTGAGGAAGATAAAAATTTTTTACTAATGCAAAGACAAAAGGGAAGACCGGGATGCATGTTGGGAACTGATAGAAATTTGGCAAAAAAAGAAAATAGGGCCTTTGTCAATTTACATAAATCCGAACAACGTCGAAAAAAAGCGAAAATAGAAATTGAACAAATAGGTAAGTAATTTTGATGAATTTACAATTTAAATAACATATTATAAAGTACTATTTAGTATTTTTTACTAATTAAAAGTATATTTAAATTTAATTTGTTTAGATCACACCGTACAAATAGATTGCAGTTCAACTGAAGAAGAGGTTGATATTGAAGAAGAATACATAACGCCAAGTCCACCAAGTCCATCATGTAGTAAGAAACAGAGAGGATCAAGAGATTTTATGACTCCTAAACTACTCGCTGCATTAGATAAATGTAAGTTGAGTGATCGCGATGCTGTTCACATAATAATATCAACTGCTGAAGCCCTAGGTAATGATGTTTCTAAATTAATAATTAATCGATCAACAATTCAACGTGATCGAATAAGGTTTCGAGAAAATAAAACGATTGAACTTCAAAAAAAATTTAATTTGCTAGAAAAAGAGTCTCTTGTCTTACACTGGGATGGAAAACTTCTACCAGATATTACATATGGAAAATCAAAAGTAGATAGGTTACCTGTAATTGTTTCGTTTGAGGGAATATTTCAATTACTTGGTGTGCCAAAGCTCAAAAGTGGTACTGGAGAACAACAAGCAAATGCAATATTTGATATTATAAATGATTGGGGTGTAACAAATAAAGTACAAGCTTTATGTTGTGATACGACGGCATCAAACACGGGTCGGTTAAATAGTGCCTGTATTATATTGGAACAACTGATAGGACGAAATCTTTTATATTTACCTTGTCCTTGTAGGCGACATATATACGAATTAGTGCTAAGAAGTGTTTTTGAAATTAAATTAAAAATAAATACTATTGGTCCTGATGTTCCTATTTTTAAAAAATTCCAACAAGCCTGGCCCGAAATTGACTTAAAAAAGTATGAAATTGGAATAAATGATGCAGTTGTAAAATCTACAGTTGAAACAAAAAAGTCTCAAATTATAGACTTCTGTTTACAAAATTTAAAAAAAAAACAATGTAGAGATGATTACAAAGAACTTCTAGAGTTGACTGTTATTTTTTTAGGTGAAAACCCACCAAATGGTATATTTTTTCACTATCCTGGTGCTTTTCACCATGCCAGGTGGATGTCAAAGGCAATTTATTCATTCAAAATATATATGTTTCGAAAACAATTTAAACTTAATGTTCGAGAAGAAAATGCATTTCGAGATATATGTATTTTTCTAGTTACGATATACGTAGAAGCATGGTTTAGATGCCCTGCTCCAATTGAAGCACCTTATAACGACTTCATATTTTTAAAAAAATTAATCGAATACCCAGATACAGCTATTTCTGAAACAGCTACACATAAATTTTGTGGACACTTATGGTACCTTGCGCCGGAAAGTATAGCCTTATCATTTTTTGATTTTCGGGTGCCAACCGAAATTAAAATTAAAATGGTGGAAGCACTTAAATCAACCCAGAACAATGATGATACAATTAAAAAAATTGTTTTGAGTAAAGAGGGTATAAAAACATTTATAAAAAAAGAATTACATGAATTTGTATCACCGGAAACAGTCAACTTTTTTTAAAGATTTAAAATTGCAGCTGACTTCATAGATTTCCACCCGGATAATTGGAAAGAAAGAGAAGACTATAAAAAAGGAATTAATATTTTAACAGAGTTATCAGTCATAAATGATGTTGCAGAAAGAGGCGTTAAGTTAATTCAAGAATACAATAGTATACTGACAAAAGATGAAAATCAAAAACAATTTCTATTACAAGTTGTAAATGATTATAGAACAAATTACCCTGACTGTAAAAAAAATACATTAATTCGTTCGTAATTTATTAATAAATATTTTATTTGAATGTAAAGTATCTAATTTTCACATTGTATTACTCCATTGAACCACTTCCTATTTATTTTTAATGACACCAATATTTATGTACTTGTGTAGATAAACGGATTTCTTTTTTAAGATTAAGTTTTTCACAGAAATTAATAGATTTACGAGAAATTTTGTCGGAACGTTTTTTATAGAGAATACTTGAATCTACAATTTAGGTTCTATATAATTTTATACTAAATGCAATATATAATGAATTAAATCAAAATAACACTAAAACTACCCTATTTTATGAATATTCAACCCTCTTGCGGCACCTGAAAGGGGTTATTAATCATCCCCAAAGTTTACCCACATAACTTTCGTATGATAATGAAAAAATTGGGTGGGTGAGAAATCAAAAATATTTAACTTTCCTTACCCCCTACTATATAAGGGCCACCCTAACTTACATATTTTAAAATATGTGTAAACTGCTTATTACTTTTATTTTATTCTAAGATATAACGATGATTTTATATATGAGCCATAGTAAAGCATAAATGAAGAAGTACATATATTATCAATAATTATTTATAACAACTTTAAGTTATTATTAATGAATTCAAAAAAACTATTCTGAGATAAGGCCATATTTTTATTTCATTTTATATTAATTATAGAATTTTAACAATTTTTAATCTTTATGACCTAATGTGTATATTTATATTCTGAATATAAATTATCATTCATTAAATTATTTTCTTTTAATGCCTAAGCAAAATTAACACATGTTTTTTAATCTTAAAATGCTCTAATAATTGTTTGTACCATGTTTCCAATGTTGAGTTCCTAGAGTAATACATTTTTGACTCTTAAGACACCATGAATTGAAGTATAAAAACTGAAAATAATTTAAAATAGTAGTGGTATACAATTGGTGCGTTTTGTATTAGTTTATTTTCAAATTTCCCTCTCGAATTCTAAACATTTTGATTTGATATTCTATTTAAGTCTAATTTTCAAACGGTTGCTTACACTATTTTTACGTTATTTTTTATAACACCGTCTGGGCCTGAAATAGAGTTAAATTGTGTAAAAAAATGCATCGGCATATCATATAGTTTCATAATCCTTATGGGAATTGAAATTTAAATAACATAACGTCACAGTATATTGTACATGTAACAGCTATGAGACATATGAAATTTAATATTATTTGCTAAATAGTATAATCATTAAAATGATATATTTAGGTAAATAAAAAACAATTAAATATGTTTTTGACATACCTAGTTAGCTTGTTATCGTATGACTATGTGACGAAAATGAAGAACAATATTTTATGAATAATGTTATTTAATCATATATGTAGGATTTAATTTGTATTACGATAGAAAACATGACTTAACTCGTCATAGTAATATTATGTATTCTATATATTTTGACGAGCTAGTGCAGTAAAGCGTGTACATACTCGTCACACAACCGTACATCATATAAAACGAAGTTAAACATGAACTGTAATGTGGTGATATACCGCACATATATAATATTAAATTGTTACATGCATACTCAAGTAACATTTACGAATAAATGTATAAAGTAATTAAAAACTTCAACTGACACGATTAATTAAAATCGTAAGATTTCATTTCCCGTTACGAGTGATGGCTAGTTGTCTGAAATCTCATATGTGAGAGGTTCCCATTTAAATGTATATTTTAAGTGTGTGATAAGTAGCAAGACTATGGAATTATAATGTTGCAAACGGCAGAAAATAATATTGATTAGTGACGCTCTAGCCGATCGTATAATATTCATATATATTAATTTTATTTGGGTCTTGCAGCTCGCGTGTGGCGGAACACCATACCACGAGCCAAAAATAATATCAATACTAATAAAAATAATAAACTGTTGGAGAAAAAGAAATTATATCGCTAACACGCTTTGAAATAATATGCGGATAAACCATTCCGAGGACCTACTGCTATAATGATGAAATCATATTACTGCGATATTATACGATCCGACGATCGTATAACTTGCATGTGTTGAACCGTGATACAATCGGATAGTGCGCCGTCAATATAACATGTCATTATCCGTCGAACGGCATGCGCAGCTGGTGACTGCTGTTATAGAATTGTATTGTCCCGCTGCCGCCAAGTTTTCAGGTTCCGGAGACACGCGGAAACGGAGAAGAAAAATAAGAATAAGAAGTCGCGTGAGTGTGAGTGTATATGTGATGTATAAGGTCGGTGCGACGTTCGGGGACGGATGGGTGGCTGTGGCGGTGGCGGTGGTGGCACAAGGGGTATGGCGGTTTGGGCGATCCGCCATCGGCTGGACCGGAGGGGTAGCCGCCGGCCGACCGTGGCTATATACTCCCCCCGCTGCTTCTCTCCTCGGCATCGCACCCCTCTGCGTGTTCGTTTTTAACGCCAACCCGAGGGAGTTCTCCGTCACCGCCACCACATCCACAGATCAATATTGGCGCGTGCGGTCTACAACTCCACTATAATACGACTATAATATAACTCTATTATAATGATTCTGCGTAAAGCGTGAAGTAGTAGTAGTTATAGTAGTAGTTATAGTAGTAGTAGTAGTAGTAGTAGTAGTAGTAGTAGTAGTAGTAGTAGTAGTAGTAGTAGTAGTAGTAGTAGTAGTAGTAGTAGTAGTAGTAGTAGTA
>NW_019101690.1:0-6050 GCF_001856785.1 Myzus persicae
TTACAGTCAAATAAGTACTAAATGTATGAAGTATGAATCTCTAATACCTATAATATATAGCAATATATTGTATTTGGTAATCGGATAGGCAATAAACACACAATTGATAAGGTCAATCAACAGGAACTATTGAATACAATGACCAACCTCATTCAGGAAATTCGGGTAAATGGAGAAAAACCCTACTTTCTTTTCAAAAAGGTCAATACATGAAATATTCTAAATGTTTAAAAATGAGTTGGTAATACAATAAATTATGTTACTATGCAAGTATAATAGTATGAAATAAGTCATTGAAGAACTTACTAGAAGATTTGAAAAGCAAATATTTTTTGCAATATATTACTTCTAAAATACTGAATCAAGATGTGATTAAGACTTTTCAGTTTTTTAAAAAACATGGTTGGTTCTGATAGTAATAATATAACGGCTCTTGACAGGCAAGTGCAGTTTTGATCTGTAAAAATAATTTCACTAAAAATTTCCTAAGAAACTGTACTTGGGGTATTGCACTTTTGAGAGAAATCTTATAATATTTTCTAATAATGATTTAGTTTAAGGTGGTTCATTCTGGAAAAACACTCAAATTTTGTTTTCTCTGAAAATACAAATTCTCAAGAATTTAGACTACAAGGATTCAAATCTACTCGAGATGGATGATCTCAGTGAATGTAATAATGAAACGGACCATGTAGAATCGAGTTCCGGTGTAGTCTAGTCTTTATTTGCAAAAGAATGTTTTGACCTACTGACCATATTTGAAGTATACATACTAATTATTCATTAAATAAGTTTAAAAGAATTGTGTACTTACACCCTTATAGCTTAATGAGTGTCATTTTTACTCAATAATATTATGTTATAATTAAAAAATGAAATAAATTTAAAAAACTCGAGCCCCACTAAGTGACTACTATATTGCTATCAATATGATAATATTATGAATAATATATTTTATTATATTTTTTATTTTTATTTTGAACACTCCCATGCTATAAATGCAACTCAGCCTCCTTGTTAGGCAATCTGCAAAGATTTTAATTAATGCATGCTTAAACCTGTTCTGCCCAATTAACCATTAGCAACCAAAAAATAAAAAAATAATAATAATTTCCACTAAAGAATTATGAAAATGAGTTATTAACTAAAATAAATGTGTACATTGTACACAAATTGCTGGCATTTTTAAGAACTTACTCCCTTTATTATCAAAACTTACCAATCCTCCTAATATTATTGCAATGCCCTGTTTTTTTATGTCAATTATATGTATTTTATCATTTAAAAGTTATATTGATACTAGTATTCAGTAACAATGGTGTTGCTATACATTCGATGCGCATTATTATTATTGTACAATAAATAAATATATATTATTACCATCCCCCATTTCAACCCCTCATGTCCTTTCACAGTGTTTGAACTGTCTATGTAACAAATTTCATTTCAATCGGTTTAGTAGTTTCGGAGTGTTTTCAATACAAACAAACAATCAAATCTTCTCTCTTTATAATATTAGTATAGATGAACGGTTCTTAACCTGTGTTCCTCGGCCCTCTGGGGGTCCGCAGCAGCCTTAACAACTAACAAAAGTCAATATTTGACATGGGTGCATTATAACAATATTTTTGGATTAATATTATTTTTTTTTTCATATCAAATTTTAAAATATATCGTATATTGTAATATATTAATAATCTTATCTTTATTACTCCGATGACTATGTGAAATTTTATACAAAAAATTGGTGGAGAGTCTGGGTTTCTAAAAATCTTTCATCGGCAGTCTGTGTTCTACAAAAGGTTAAGAATCGTTTTTATTGATAGATCACAGGGAAGTTTTCAATGAATTCGAATTAGATTGTGTCTAATATGTACCTTTATATGTTGCTAATCGTTATAAAAACAAATATCCAGAATTTAAAAAACAAATTGATGATAAAACTGTTACTTGTTGGACAAGTATTGAATCAAAAGGAGGATAATATGATGGTGGCAGTCAGAAAAATAAAGATAGAATTTTAAAAATAATTCATCATGAGAGCATTCATAAAAGTAAAAATGTAAAGAAAAATATGACCAACTTATTGATTCCTCACATTGAAGATTTATGTATTACAAAAGATGCTATTGAATGCCTTGTTAGAATATGGCCATCCATTAGACTGAATGATCTGAACAAGAGAACCACTGGAAAAACAAAAAATTATAAATTAAGATTGTTATAAACAATAACTCACATACTATTTACTTACAATATTCAACTCGCACAGAACTTGAAAGTATACTAAATTAAATAATAATATGAATACCTTACATAACGTATTATTATTTTATATAGGTATCTAAAATATTGAACGTTTTTTTAATATTAAAACTTCAAAATGCAAATTTAGGATTAAGATAATATTATACTAAACAATCGTCGCTACTATCAATAGAATACCAGCAGTGCGGCAGCCAATGAAAAGAGGCGGAAGACTCCCATCACTTTCTATGATGAAATGGAGGCCAGGGTATGTATCAAAAATCTGTGATTACCAATTTATTTAGTCATGATTCAAAACTTCAAATCACCATAATATTAATAAGTATAAATTTAATTTGTTGATTAGGTTTAAAACAATGGAAGTCCCTACAAATAAAGGTAATTAATATTATTTTTTTTTGTAATAATTCATTGTATTTGATATAAATTTAAAAAAAATTGTATGATTATAAGACAAACATTTTCTAAACATGAATTTTTTACCACATACTTTATGACATGTATTTATCAAGTATAACAAAAGCTTAAGAAACATGATAATTGAATAATATATGATAATATGAATAATATTCAAGTTCTTTAAAAATAAAAGTTCACACTCATTAACAAGAAAATCTCATTAAAGTTTAGCAAACTAAATTTCCAATTCTTTCCTTTCACCCTTCTTACCATCAGTTTGCTCCTATAAATTAAATATTCAAACATAATAATAATAACATACTTTATATACTTTTAGATCTAAGTTGGCTTAGATATTGTAAATCATGACCATGGCTATCATATTTTGTATCAAGAGTTTGGTATTATGTATTTATACTTATGTATAATATACATATTTTAAGCTATTAACGTATATACTTATAATAAATGATTTAAAAATTATGAATATAAAATTATATGTTATGTTGATTTAGGTATTATTAGTCACGATCACAAATATATACATTGGTTAATATAGAAAACAACGATAATGGTATGTACTCCACTTATAAATAAAATTAGTGATTCAATTAAATATTCATAATATTTATTAAGCGCATAGTTCAGATTTACATGTATTTATCAACTCACTAAATAGGTCTTCAATAATTGTTCCCAATTATGTTTTTTTATAGATGCTTTAGAGCCAATTGAAAAGTATCATTTGTTTATGTGCACATGTTACTTAATGTTCTTAGATTTTATCATTAAATAAATAAGTATTATAATTATAGGTAATGTAACAGAAGTTCAGAAACTTCACATATGAAGTCCTTAATTTGGAAAGGCCTCAAATTTATACATAGTTTTTGCCTTTTGGTGGACTACAGTCTACAGAAATCATAAGGGATAATCAAGCTTCTCTTATTATAAGAATAAAAATACTAAAAATTAAATGTAAGTACAAAGAAAGATTTAAACAAGCACAAAAAATAAATAAATGTTATGTCTGACTCTTACTGTTATTTGGTATCTAATAGAAAAAAATCTTAATATTTGTGTCTGGCAACTGCTCAAATATCCTCTGATCAAAATGATTAGAGGTTGACTTTGTGTAAGCTGCACAATCATCAAATGAGGCCATTCAACATGGATGTTCCATTACATAGGTAAACCTTAATTTTTACAAAATAGTATTACTCAAAACAGTATCTTCATACTCCAGAAGAGGAATATACTTGGAACTTGGAAGAAATTGTTAATTAATGCATATTATTTTTACTATTTCATAAATGAAATAAGTGCCTACTGATAATTGTGAATTGTTTTATCTTAAATTGTAAAAGTACAATAATCTTTTAACATTTATGTTTAATTATAACACAGGCTAACTTCATAGTTTTCCAAATGCTGCCTAAGATTACAACTTCCAAGGTTCTGAGCAAATGCATTGTGTGAGGCAAAGTTGTTTCTTGCAACATCTGACGATATTCAAGGCCTCTGCTTGTTGTCAACAGCATTCACCCAGTTTGCAATCACGTTGCAAAATCCATCTAATAAGTAAATTCTTATGATTAATTTTATTTAAAAAGGTTAAATTCCAACAATAGTTTTTGAATGGGTTGTATCAAGATCTGCTGTTGATAAACCAAAAATTGAAGGTGTTGTTTTTGTAATTTGAACAGTACTCAAGAACTATTACCAGAATAATTAAAAAATGTGAGTAATGTCTTAATTTTTACAATTAAAATATCATATTTATTTAGGTAACTATTATTATGAAGGGTAGGTTGTTTTAGCCGGATGTGACTAAAAATGTAAAACATTACCAAAATTAAAAACAAATTATGCTTACCTAATATTATTTTTTAATTCATTGATGGAAATGTGGTAATCATAAATATTATGATCAACAAATTCAATTTGTTATTTTAATTCAGTTAAACATCTCTTGAAAATGTCTATTCTGCATCTGAAATTTCCAATATCTAAACTTTGACAAACAATTGAAAACCATTAATAGTAAATAAAATAAGTAATTATTTATACATATAAAATACAAATACCACTTAGTCACTGATCATTGTTACTCAAAAACTATGCAACGTATGAACTTGAAATTTGGTATAAAAGTTCTTCTCATTTTTTTAACAGTGCATTAAGAAAGGATTTTCAAAAATATTGCTTTTTAGTGGAGTAATTAACAATAATTATAATTATTCATCGCCAATCCGTATTGTGCTACACATGCTCATGGTGGCCTGCGGGTTTCCAGCTACCTGCAACCTATCCTTTCTGTCCTAAAGTTTGAGAATTATATAGGGTTAATTATATATTCCCAAAGTTTAGGAATTCCTTAGTAGGATTTAAATACTTTTTATTAAATTTGAATGGTGGTCATTAATATATAAACCATACACAGTGAATAATTGTTAATGAACATACACACTGTTTCAAAAGAGAATATACCAGATTTACATAAGAAAACCGGTTTTGCCCGTGGCCACATGGTATGTTGTCTTTTGAAACAGGGTATAGACATTATGATTCTAATTTTTGTTTTATAGGAGAAGAGAAAATAATATTTATACTACATGTTTTTTATAGCATTCAAAGGTGTTGCTCAGTGATAGCAAAGTATATGTTTTAACCAAAATTGATAGTTAATATGCTTTATAAATTTATCATTTTTTTTGTTTCAATCTCATGAAAGATCCACTGTATAAGCTAGTTTTATAAATGAATTTTGTTTCTTTATTTTTCTGAGTAAATTACTTATTGTTTTGTAAGGTATACTATTATGTACTATACCAGGGATGGCGAACCTTTTGATAACTGCGTGTCAAATCAAAATGTTTTGTTTGATTTTATTTGCCTTGCGTGTCAGAAACTTTGCAGACCTTTTTTTTTGCTTAAAAAATAATTAATTAAACATATAAACATATTTATGGTTTGTATTTATTATTTGTGGAAAATATTTAAATTTTTCATTTTTAAGATCTTTACAATAAAACTGATTAATGGATGAGAAATTTCTTTCGAAAAAAGTTGAACAAATCCATTGTGTTTGCCAACCATATTAGGGGCACCATCCGTAGTTATTGAAACAATATTATTTATATTTCAGACTTTCACAACATTTATTAAATTAATAATAATAATAATAATAATAATAACTTTATTGCAACCATAACATCTTTACATATTAAAACAAAATAATAAATATAGGTAGGTATGTATACGTAAAAATATAAATTAATAAAATATAAATTATATGAAAATTGACAATGTTGCAGCACTCCCAAAAAGCAAGCTTGTGCTGGGAGAGCCAGTTCTTAAAAGAATTTCAGTTATAATAAATA
>NW_019101691.1:0-5978 GCF_001856785.1 Myzus persicae
TTTATAATTATAATTAATAAATTATTGAATGCTGGGGGGCGGTTTTGAATGAGTGAGAGTGATTAAATGAGATGAGATGACGTGATACCGTGTATTTTAGGTGTTGTGAAAAATGATAGTGGTGAGTGAGATGAAATGAATGCCGTGAGTATAAGGGTGTTTTAAAAACGTGATATGGAATGATAATTATGGGTGAAATGAATGTAAATGGTGATATTAATGAAATGTACCTTAATATCTATAATTATTCTCAATCATCTCACTTATTAAAAGGCACCCGAGTATTGTGAAAACTACATGATAAACTGATAAACATGTAATAAATGAAAATTAATTCTAAAATCTTACTATGAATATTCAATTTTTGAATAGGTTCACAAGGTACTTACTAGTTTTCAGAATGGCTTTACTTTTTGGAATTCCTAATCCAAGACATAGAAGAGTACAATATAGACAACAAATGCGGTAAATTCCTACTTACCCACCTAAACATTCTATAAATTATAATTCTATATGCATCTCGTATTTCTTAATTACCATTCAGTCATTAAAATATTAATTACTAATAATGTTTGTATATTTAACTTTTAAGAGATGCTGAAGACCCATTCCTCATAAGTGATACCAAATTTATAAAGGACTTTAGATTATCAAAGGATTGTGTGCGTTATATTATAGCCAAAGTAAGGCCTTACATGACCATTAAACAACGGCCAAATAGTTTATCTTTGACAAGAAGGGTTAGTACCGAATAACTTATTGACAATATAGTAAAAATTCAAGGCTGGGCATTAACGAGTTAATAAGTTAAAAGTTAAGTTAATTTTAACTTATTAACTTAACTTACTAGTTCGCTGTTTTAATTAACTTAACTCATTTCCATCTACGTTAACTTAAAATTAACTTCTACTTTTTTAATATTACCAATTAAGTTAATTTTGAGTTATTTATTTTTGAATTGTAAAAGTTAAACAATAAAGTAAGCACATTTAAACTAAAATTTAAATCAACCAACACTCCAGCGTGAAATATAAATATTAAATAGAGCTATAAAATGATACAGCCCTACAACAGTTTTTAAATTATATACATCATATTAATATATTATGTTCATAGATAATAATATATTACCTACTATACAAGTGATTTTCACTTATTTTAAAACCTTTTCAATGAATTTTTTTTTTATTATTACTTAACTTATTAATTGAAATTAAGTTAACAAAAGTTTGTTAACTTAACTTTAAACTTAATTGATATATTAAAAAAATAAATTAACTTAACTTTTAATTTAATTTAACAAAACATTTTTGACTTAACTTAACTGAGTTAAAAAAAATCATTAACTTGCCCAGTCTTGAGTAAAATATGTTTTAATTAAATGCAACATATTATTCCCTATAGGTACTTATTGCTATACATTTTTGTGCTGTGGGTAGCTATCAAACTGGTATAGGAGAAAACCCGTACATACTTGTTTCTAGGAGTATGGTATCTAAATGCCTAAAAGAATTTACGGACGTCATAGTAAACTATGTTGCCAATGAATGGATTCAATTTCCAACAGCTCCTTTACAAATTGCGAGGAATAAACGCCGGTATGTACTATGTACAAAAAAAAAAAATAGTAGAAATTCTAACTTTGTATATTAATGGAAGGTACCTTGTACCTGAGTCGGTCTAGCATACCAAAAGCAGCCTCAGGAGCTTTTATTTTTTAAGGCCTCATTCACATAAAATACAAAGGACTTGAAAACTAATTAAAATATAAAAAATAAATTTTCTATTTGATGATAAACATTAAAAAAATAAATATAAAAATAAAATAACTTATTGTACCCATGTATTTAAATTTATATACATTGAAAATACTTATAAAATACATTTGGCTGCTCTGATTTCTACTTTAAATTGTATATTGCGATTAATCCTTGACAAGCCAAGGTTATACCCAATTAATCTATTATGTTATGAATTTAGAGTACCCAGTGTTTAATTAATATTTCAAAAATATTCTACTATTAATGTATAAAACATAAACACTAATTTAAATAGGTACCTATATAACAAAGTGTATAATACATTAATACCGCAGTTAGGTAACAAAGTTAAATTAACAAAGGTACACATTTATGTAAACAACTTATAATATTAATTTAGATAACTTAAGTTAATTTAATTTGTTTAAAAATTTTGTTTGTAAATTAAATTTTAATCATTTAACTATTTTATAAATTATATCCTTATTTTTATTCCGTATACTATATATATATTAAATTGTTTATTATTGTTAAAAATTGTACATAGATCTCACCTTTTTGGCACAACCTTAGCTTTTGAAAGGGTATAAATATTCTTTTGTTGTTTGATATACCTACATTATATTTTATGATGATTAATTTAAATAAATAAGTAAGTAGGTATGATAAAAAAAATAAAATTAAAAAATTCATATGTATATTAATGGTGTAAAATAAATTAAAAATCAAGTTCAAGTAGATTGATATTAGTATATTACAAGGAATAAAATAAATATATACTCCACTTATATTCTCTACTTATATATTTTGATTTTAAGAATTTGCTATTGTTTGAAATGTTTCAATCAGTTCTTGAATGTCAAAGTCTTTTTTTATGATGCATTAATTACATACATTGATTATTGTATTCCATAAGGTTTTTAGAAAAATTTAATATACCAAATACAATTGGTGCAGTAGATGGCACACAAATAGCTATTACACCACCCAATGAAATTGATGAATTGTATCAAGAACATTTATATATTAACAGAAAACAGTATCATTCGATCAATTGTCAAATAGTGAGTAACTTAACTGTCTTAACTATCCAAATTGATATGTACCCAAATCTAGAGTAAGTATTGTTAATAAATTGCAAGCAAATGTTATTCATAGGTAACAGATGCTGACTTAAAAATATTATCAATCAATGCAAAATATCCAGGCCGTAGTCATGATGCATATATATGGAAGAACTCTGCTGTTCGTGCCCATTTATTAGAAACTAATGCCAATAACACATTTCTCATTGGTAAGTTCATAATTATCATAGAAGTATATATATTTTTAAAAGAGCTTAACCAAAATACCACCTATATTTTTTTTATAGGTGACAGTGGTTACCCTTTAGAACCATGGTGCAAGACTCCTATTCTAGGAAATCATCAAGTTCATTCACCTGAACACCGGTTCAATATAAGACATAAACGTGCACGCTGTACAGTTGAAAGGTGCATTGGGGTTTTGAAACAACGTTGGAGATGCCTATTAAAGGATCGCACATTGCATTATAAACCAACAAGAGCCTCCAAGATAATAATAACGTGTGCTGTTTTACATAACCTCGCTATACATAATAATGTTGAGCTACCTGAATATGACAATGAAGAAGAAGAAGAGGATGAAGACGAAGAAACTCATGAACAAGAAGTTGAAGAGCTATTAAATGCTGGTCGACAGACACGTCAACAACTATTAGATCAATATTTTACACAATAATAACAATGATATAAAAATATAGGTAACAATACTAAATAGTACTAACAAAAACCATACTTGGTATTCATAAAAATTAAACATAACAATGGTATAGACTTAGTTACATTAAAATAAATGTTCAATATTGTAACAAAATTAAAACAAAAAAAAATTAACTGTCGAGATCTTTTCACAGTACAAAATATGTACAATATGTAAGCTATTTAAAAAAAAAAACTACTCTAAATCGTTAATGCCAATCACACTGACATCTTCATAATCTATATTTAAGGGACTGTGGGTTTGCTGATATTTTTTAGAGTATTTCTGCTCTAAAATAATATTTCTTTCACGTTCTATTCCATTTCTTTCCCGTTCTATTACATTTCTTTCTTCCAAAGCTAATGCTATACGTTCCATTTGCACAGCTTGATTCACAGTGGCATTAGCTAAATTTTTCTGTTGCTTAATCATTTCTTCATAACTCGGTCCACTTTCAAAAGCATCAGTGTATGTACGTGAAGCTTTTTTTTTTTTTGCAATATTTTGTTTTAAAGGAACATTTTCAGGAAGAATCATATCAGTATCAATACTATTATTATGTACATTAACTGTATTCCAGTTGGATGATGATTGATTTTGATCAGGAGACACCGGGTTAATGTGCACATAAGTTTCAGCTTGATTGATACCTATCTCATGTACTATTGGATCTCCACTAATCAATACTTCCCCAATTATGTCAGCGATTTTGCTTTCAAGTGGTGAAAGAATTATAGTTGATGGTTGACTTCCAGTTTTCAGAGATTCTCGTTTTACTATGGCAGCTTTGTCTTTTATAGTCCTCTTAAGGTCATCCCAAGTCTAGAAAATTAATATACATTTTTAATATTTTAGTATGTTGTACCTTGTACATATTATAATAACTTGAATGATTAATAATTATTAAATGAGATATATTTCTTTGAGGCATACATGATGTAGTACTTTGTTATAAATTGTACCATGTCACTTCTGAAGCTGTACAAGTTGGTCATTTTTTTCAACTACTTTAAATATTAACTAATGTTACTTTAACATAAAAACTACTAAGGGAATATATTCATAGTCGATGCTTATTAAGAATAAGTATTGCTTAAGCTAAATTTATGACCCAAATGAGATTTATAAATGAGACTTTGGCTCAAGAAAAGAAAAAGTATTACTTAAATTAAGATTAGTCGAGATCTATCTTAAGCATTTTTCAATTTTTTATTTTATAATACTTTCTATATTCTAATGACTAATATTCCAAGAAATTAAAGCTATTATCTACTTATTTTATACATTTGCAACAATTATCAGTAGACAGGTCAATTAAATTTTTCATTCATTACCAATAATTCAAGTTAGTTATCGTCCTACCTACCTAATTAATAATTAATTTATGTAATACATTACATTTGAAAAAATGTTGTTTATTTATATTTTCAACTAAAAAAAAACTAACTTCTAACTAAGATAGGAATTTGGTAAATATCAGAAACTAACTAATATTCAAACTTCGTTACTTTTTATATTAAAGTATAACTTAACTTTAAATAGTTGAAAAAAGTGACTAAATTGCCCAGCTTTACTAATACCATTATTAAACCTATATTATGTTATGTGGGTGGATCCAATATCTACTATGAAAAACACACACATTGATTATATAGATTAGACTGGAAGAATTAATACTTCAATTAAAATACAAATTAGCAAAAATTCAAAAAAAAATTTAAATATAAGAATCTAGCTGGTTAGTGGTTACTATAATATACACTTACTTTTTTCCACTTTTTGACATCTTTTTGAGCTTTTCCACTAGCATTCAAAAGTTCAGCTAATTCATTCCACAACCTTTCACCGTGTTCAAATGTGAACGAATCACTGAACTTATTTTCAATAAGTTTACGGTTGAGAATAAAAAAATCTGCCATGACGTTTTTCTGGTTTTCACTTATACGTGCCATTTTTTAAGTTAATACGGGTTAAACTGGTTGATAATTAATAAATCAAAATTTAAAACGCTTTTTTGTAACCGCCAAACCGTGTACAAAAAGTATATCATAACATTCATAAAAGAATAAGCAAATAAGCAATAATTAATATTATTTTAATATTATTTATAGATATTATCATTTTTAATTGTTATCAAATTAACGTAAACACATGGTAGAAAAATCTATTTATTTATTCATCCAAGTAAAGTGAGTTTATGATATCATAATGATATTCGTGAGATGAGATCGGTGACTACGGTGGCTTCAAATATCTTCTCATTGCGAGATTATGAAATGAATGAAATGAGATGGGAAAAGTGGTTATATGTCAGATGACTCACTCTTTCAAAACCGCCCCCCTGATATGCAATCAATTCTTATTAGGTATTAACTGATCTATGGGTACCACCAGAAAATTATAAGTTTCCACTATTAGATTTATGGAAAAAAAGAG
>NW_019101692.1:0-4759 GCF_001856785.1 Myzus persicae
GTTCATTGCAGTTTGCAGTGCACATGAAGTCGTTATTCGTGTGTATTAAGGACTAGTTATCATATAATTGTATGGGCACAACCCGGGTGGATTTCGTAAGTATAATTAATTTTGATGTTGAAAGTACAAACACAACGTAATTAAAAATCGTTATTTCAGGCATAATATTCAAAGAATGGTCTTATATTTATATGTATATGGTATATCCATTGAGATGATGTGACGATTAACGATTATTTATTTATGTGATATTATTTTTATTGCACAACACTTATAAGTTGTATGCTTGTAACGAGTGTTCGAATGTTGAAATGTAGTACGAATATTACAATTATTAAAGCTAAACTATAATGTTATAATATAATTGCGGACCATCGTACTCATCCGGTATTTACCTGTAACGTTTGTTGCGGTTCAACTAAAATTTAAGCCTCGTCCTTCGTATAAATCAATCTTCAAACGCATAAATGCATTCCCTGTATTATTGCACTTTTGGTCGTCTAAAATGTGAATTCACAATGTTCTAAATAATCGAATTCATTGTAGGTTTAAGCCGATGAAATATGTCAGATAAATATAAACACAATATTCACAGTTTGGATAACACAACATAATATACTATACGATGATGTAGTCGATGGGTCGTGCCTGTAGCTGCAAGTATTACTATTATTACAGCTAACCAAATAGGTAATGGTTAATTTACATTATTTTGCGTGTTTCAGGACAAGACGTGAGGTAATAATATTATGTATGAATATTCTCGGTACCTACTGTGTAGCGTTCGTGACAAATTGATTATAACTTGTATACCTGATGCAGTACTGAAAGCTGCCGTGGCTGATAAATTAAATATTTTTTGTCGTATCGCTCTAAGGGTTTCGAGAGTGAGAAAATGAACTAGTTTCTTCGCCGTTAACCTCTTTTGTGTGATCGTGATATACTTTTCGAGATATACCTTTGCCCGAAAACGGAACTCACGCAATTCCGATCGATCAATCCGTTTGCATAGGACGAATGTCCTTTGTCCAGATTATACTCGGCGCCCGCACATTCGTTTCGGCAACACTATCCATCCATCAATCCGTTCATTGTTGTTTGCCCGCCGTGTGACGTGGATGACTATAGAGTAAAAGGACTCATTACCTTTTTGTCGTCAATCGCGTAATAATATTGTCATTGTTTGGGCACCGATTCTATCCTGCAGGGTGGTGGGGGGGAGGAGTAGGAGGTCGTCGAGTGCACTTAACAAGAAGCTCCGGCACGCAGACCATCCGTGTTTTCATTGCACGGCCCATGTAAATAAAAATAAATCATCGATGAGTCTATTTGCAATATGTATATTGTGACACGTCAAGTAAAGTAGATATTTTTTTCAATATTATTATTATTACTGTTATCCTCTTTTTATATAATACATTCGACTGCCCAACAGTTCGATGATATAAAATATGTGTCTACTGTAAATTATATTCAAAATGTTTACCTATTAATATTTATTATTAATAAAAATGTATCGTGCAAATCGATTTTTTGCTGAAATTTCACCCAAAAAGTTTCATAGTTCAATTTTAATATAACTATCCTTACCTGGGTTAATTTCTATAATATTTTTCAAAAATTGTTAGGTTATAGGTTTCGACACATAGTACCAACATCATTGCAGGTCACGTGAATTGCGTGTTTTTATGTTTAACTCATAGGATACGAACATTTTACTTTTAACGATGATAATATTATGATTTATAAGGTAGCTTCTACAGGATTTATATAAATGTTGCATCAATTTGTCAATAATAATAAACGGTTATTATAGAATAGCCTCACAAAGGTTGTCCGGAGATTTGAGATTACTATTTTGACTGTAGCGGTGACATAACGAAACCTTTGTAATCCTTTATAGTTTACCACGTATATAGTATATGAATAGAAATGATATTGTGAATTGTGATGCATGCTTTTAAAAATATATATTATCCTAAATGGATACTACAAAAATGAGTATTATTTTTTATATCTTGAATGCAGTATAATATATTAATACTAAAAAGTATGTAAGTACATTGTAATGAATTATAATATATGTGATGATACATATATTGTTTATTGTTATGAACAAGTAATAATATAATGTTTAAATGAATAATTTTGATCTAGAATAAATATGAGAAACGAAAGTAGCTAAAGTGGGTATAATATTACACTTTAAAGTTAATTCAGGTATACCTAGTATACCCAGCTACGCTGTTTAGCTGTTTATAATAAGAAGGTATATAATGTATGCAAGGAAAAGTGATATATTAAATATTTTTTTCCGTAGGTATGTTGAAATAAATGTAAAAATATTATTACACAATTATTGTAAAATCTTTTATGGCTGGTTTCTGTATTATAATTTATAAGGGGAAGGTGTTGTTTTGTAGAAGTAATTTTTAATGCCCAATGTTAATGTTAATATTTTTTATTGGCGGATCAATAAAATATAGAGTACTAGTTAAAAAAAAATTAGTTTCAAATTATTCATTAGGTATTGTGTAATATTAATTTTGTAACTGTTGAATTCATTAGTTAACTTATTTTTATGCACAGATTATTATTCAAAAACCTTCAGGTGTAGTTTATTATAGTAAAATTTCAAATATTTTAAAACTTGAAGAAATATCACTAAATTTAAATCAAATTAAATGTAATACAAATCACGAATATGTAGGTTTCGGGTTTCGGCATAATAAGCTTTTTAATGTCAATTGTCGGGCATATTTTGTATAATAGAAGGGGGCAAGAATAAAAATATAAATCGTCTCGTGTCTATTTTAATTTGATTTCTTGGAAATTTTATATATTTTTCAAATGCAATTAATTGTCTTTTTCGTTATAAATTAAATATAACTACAAATTATATATTTGGTGAACCTATATATTGTCAGTGGCGTATTATACTTGTATTTAATGTTTATATTTAATCGGTTAAGGGGAGTTAACATATTCATGCCTATGGTCGTTTCTATGAGGCAGGGTGGGTCAAGGCGAGATCACTCTCTGCAAAAATAAAGTCTTCGGAAGCACCAATGCTCCTTACTGTGCAGATTCTTAATAAGTAATAACTATAATATGTGTCTATGTCACTATATTAACTTTAATGAATGACGCTTTATCATATATTACATAGGTACCTACTGAATATTATAATGGGTCGTTTACATGCAGCTACCGTAGTATACTAATATGTCGTGTTGATAGATTTTTACCTATCTACATAATAATATTTATTAATATTGTAATTTCAAAAATATAACTTATTCAAACTCATTAAAAAAGAAAAAAATATAATGTTGTAATGCTGACACATATTATTTTTGAGTTACCTACACACCTTGGTATGTATCAAACTCCATTCTATACTTTCTGACTTTAAAATCGAATCAGTCAATACCAATTAGCTTCCAAACACGACAAATCATTTTATTCAAAAATACAAAACTCATTAATATCACATATCTCATCCAATACACAACCCAGTAATCCTACCCATCGACTAAAAAGACTTATTAAACTAAAATAATACCTTTTTTCCGTTCAAAAACCGGAAACTGTTTGGAACTGACACAGTTTAGCACAAACTAAAATAATACCTATGAATATTTAAAAAAAACATGCTACTTAATATCGCTAGGAGGCCCTCTCTCTATTATAGAAATTATTTCTTATATAGTTGGTATGAAAACAATAATAACTGTTAACTGTTTATGATTTAAATAAAAATAAATAAATATCATTAAATGAGACATTAGATTGGTATTATTTATTTCATAAACATTATTATATCTAGAAGGCTCAATTATTCAGTTGTTTTTTTTTTGGTCATGAAAAATTAAATACTTGCACAACAAACCATTATTAGTTATACTTAAATACTTCTATATAAAAATAATTACAAAATGTATACAACACATAATTTATTGAACTGCAGGTTGTTTATTTTCGAATCTGTACTTTTAAAATACGGGCATAAAGTTAATAATTTTTTTTTTTTTTAATTCAGGTATAATATTAAATATGTATAACAATTAGTAAGCATAGCAATACTTATTACTTATGAGCTATGATTATGATACATGATGGGAGCATCAATCATCGATACTTTGTAATTTGTATGTATAGAAAATTTAAATGTTGTTTATAATTATTAAACTTCTCAAAAGGAATTTAAAAGAAAATAATATTAAGGAAGGCAGGTACTTCTGAAAAATGTACTCAGCTTTGATTCATTTTTTTGTCCAATATATCAATTGATATGCTTTGAAATCTATAATAATTACTGTAGACTACAGGTTAGGCTAGATTAGATTAAGATTATACGTAATGTATATGTTACAGTTAAAGTGTTGAATTCCGTTATTTTATGAAATAACTAGGTAGTTCATGAATTACCTACGAATGTTAGTTAAAGTATGAAACAATACATGAAAATTGTACTTTAACTAGTTATTTCATAGAATATCTAGTTATTATATACAATTTCAGTTTGATATCCGTTAAAGTATAAAATACATTAAAATTTAAAGTACCTATATATTAAAATATTTTATTTTACTGAATTAATTATAGTTATATTATTTATTTATATTTGTTCATGTAAGGCTATTATGGCATTTAGAGTTGCACAATACTTTTTTTTTCTACAAACATATCGCTTCGTGCCACATGTTTTGGTACAAGTTCACTTAAAAAAACCCTGACCAGTTCCCAGTGACTGCGC
>NW_019101692.1:4902-6069 GCF_001856785.1 Myzus persicae
GGTCAATCTTATCTGATTTTGTTATATTAAATTGATGAAAATGTTAGAACTATATTTATTATATTTTGTTATTTACAATTTGACACATTAACGAAGTGATACCAGGGAATGTATAAAATAACTAGTTAAAGTATAAATTATATACATTACCTACAAGTTTTAGTTATTTTATAAATTACCTAGTTATTTCATAAACGAACTGATTCAACACTTTAACTGTAACATATATAATTGAAAAATTATATGTTGTACATTGTACAATTATTTAAATTTAAACATTCTGAATACAAATTTCATATCATTGTGGCTGTTTACTAATATTTTATGAGTCGTAAAATAAAAAAATCTTTAAGTACTTTAAGCAAATTAGAATAATTTTGCATTATACCTACGTATTAAATTATTTTAGTACACATTAGTAGAAATCGAAATTGAATTAGAATAATTGAAACTTGGCTTTGGTTTTGAGTTTACTGCGGCTTGGAGGGAGCACAACGATGTAAATAATCTTATTTTGAATGACGTTATTTCTACTTATTGCACGTGTATATAGATAGATAAGAGTTTATTGTTTATTCAAGGTCCTGATAACATGAGCTCGTTTAGTGCAGAGAGTGAGTACCCATACTAACTCAGTAACTCTTTTTTTTTATATGAATATAATTAATGCAATGAAAATAATAATGGTCTTTAAATTGACTTTAAGAACATTATTGATTGCTTTGTAGATATTGAGTTTGTACTGTACACAAAGATAATGTGTCTAATAATTATTTTGTAATAAATTATAATATTATGTGTGTTGTGTTAGTATTTCAAAGAGTGTCATTGATATTATGGTTGAGTATATTGCATTTTGCAGATTCCACATTAAATTATACATGATATGTGCTGAAGGACTGACACGTATACTGTTAATGTTTATAAATTGTATTTGACATAAATACATAATATAGTTTTGTTAGACTGCGTCTTGTATTATACATTATGTTTAATTTTTTGCTTGTTGATTCAATAGATTTGTACTTTTATTTAAGACAGTAGTCTTAGTTGATATGCTTTTGAAAAACCGTTGATCTAAGTTAATAAATAAGCAGCAAAAAATGTTCTTGATGATCTTATAAAATATGTATTCGAGACTATAAATGACAACTGCATATTTGTTTA
>NW_019101693.1:0-6022 GCF_001856785.1 Myzus persicae
CGCGACGGTGCTCCGTTCACATCAAAAAATCCCTTATTCAGCGGATCCCACGGTAGCAGCGTCGTACGACACACACACACACTCTCTATGATGCATTATGATTGTAATGAAATACTTCTATATATGTTTTCAACATATATAGATATATATTCGAAATACAATATGTAATATCCAGGAGTTCTTAACAATCTATCTTCTATATCTGTGATATAAGACAGTTTATATATGACTTCTTAGCGCTCATTTCCAAGTGGAATCAATCGGAAGATACTTTCATACATATTTTGGTTCCAGGCTCACGCATTTCATTTATACAAATAAAAACATGATACTACTATTTCCAACAAAAAACATAAGATTCACGTACGTATATTAACTGGAAAAAAAAAATACTTTTTTATTATTGTTACAAGTTCATGTTATAAAGTATGTAAGCGAATTGTATATTTGCATCACTTAAAATTATTTGATAGGAAGGACATGGTTTTTTCAATACATTTGCAGTACTTTGGATCAAAGGACATATGTGTTTATAAATATATCGTGGCGGAATATATGTTTAAAATTTGAACTTAATGATTAATTATTATGAACAGAGATTTACGTTAAGCCCATATATTACAAAGTATTTTTTAATGACAGGCATTTGACACATTTTTTTTTATTAGTTTTGCAAAATTAGGTAGGTATGTATTTTAAATTCTGAGAAGAGCGACAAATGTAGATTTTATAATTAATGAACACATGTTTATTTTCTTAAATCCTTTAATGTCCCTACATGTTTTATAGAAGACAAATAGCTATGACTTTCAATTTGTGGTGTAGTTGCTTTAAGCAAAGTGGATCTAGTTGGCAAACGGCAAACGATACATTTTATAACATTTTTTTTGTTATTATTCAAATCACCAGAAATTACGTAATTCTAATGCTAATTTCATTAGGACTAAATCAATTCGCTGATTTAGAATTTTCCAAAATTGTATTACTGTATACTAAATACGTTTTTGGTTATTTTGAGAAAAAACTTGAAGTGTGACTCAATTTTATTCATAAGTAATTGTATTAAACACAATATCAAAAAAATAATATTAAGAAATTTTTTTATTTAGTATAATTTTATATGAAATTCATCAAAATTACAAAAACATATAGGGGTCGGTCAAAGAACTTATGTATTTTCTTTTTTATACCATAAGTCTATTCACACAGCTCTACAGTGATTCTTGGTTAACATGGAGTAAAATAAAAATAATACACAATGTATAACAAAAATCAAATATTATAAAAAACCAGAAACTTAAAAAAAATGTTTTAATAGTCAAAAAAATGTAAAATATATTGAAAATGTCGATAAAACTATCTTTTTTATTGATCCAAAGTGCTATCACTGATTTGCCACCTTCGCATATATACTCCAACCCCCACTACACTCATTAACCTTCTTTTTGTAATATTAATTGTATAACGGTTTGTTGTATCCAAAATTAAAAGACCTAAAAAAAATATTTTTGAAAATATTGACGTTTTCCTTTAATTTTTGTAAATTTATCTACTAACTAATCACCTCAGATATAACAAATAGAATTACTTTTACTGTTTAAAAGCAGTTTAACGTTATACTGATACTCTCCTCGCTAATGTTAGAACCTAATATTTAATAGTTCATTTTCACTCAAAATAACGTTATGTCAATGTTAAATATAAACAAAATAAATAAGTCATACGTACGGTCTTGGACTGTAAACAATAATGTATTGATTTGTAAACAATATGTGTTTATATATATATATATATAATATATAAACTAACATTTTTTTTCATTGCCAGATTATAGTTAAATGTTTGTATCATGATTAAGATAACACGCGCGGGGTAAATAATGACCCCAGACAAGTTTACTATCGCAATATCATCGTTATCGTAAAAGATATCACTTAATGACTTCATATTACCTACCTAAATTTAGTTTGTCAACAGTTATCAAATAATTCCCCCATTATTTTGTCATTAATGTCGCCGCTACACTCAGCCGTTACAGGTGAAACCCGAATCCGGCAATTATTTACCCCACGCGCGTAGTTGTGTTATGGTTTTGTATTAGTTCGTAGTTCGTATTAGTAGTATTACAGTTTTGTTTTACGGTACGCACGTGTTGTTCGTTATTGCATTAGACATGGATGATTTTGATAAAAGACGTATTAAGTCCTATTTAGAAGAAACTGATCAAATTATTGAAGTTTGGGGAGGTGAATCTAGTAGTGTAGAAAATGATAATCGGTGTGACCATGATACCGACTCGAAACAATCTGTCTATGATTTAGAATGCGATCATGAACGTGATGAAATAATGGTAAACGAGAAGGACTTCGACAACAGTTATAATGAATCAGATGATGATGTCCCTTTGAGTATGACAGTTCAATATTTCGTTGGTAAAGATGGTACCAAATGGTTTCGTAAAAAACCTACTCAAAATATTCGCACTATTCAACAAAATTTAGTAACTGAAAAATCCGGCGTAAAAGGTGTGGCCAAAAATGCGAACTCAGATATAGAATCTTGGGAAATATTTTTTTCCAATCCAATAATTGAAACAATTGTAAAATGTACAAATAAATATATCGCTTAAGTCCGTTCTAACTTTGCTCGAGATTGCGGTGCCTTGGATACCAACAATCGTGAAATAAAAGCACTAATCGGTTGCTTGTACATTATAGGTAATTATAACATATTTATCCTAACATTATAATTATTAATATTAATAATATTTGCGATTGTTCGTATTTGCTTGGGACAAAAGTTTTACTTGTAATAATTTGTGTTTAGGAGCTATCAAAGGTGGACATCGAAGTACATTAGATTTGTGGAAAACTGACGGACTTGGAGCTGAATTGTTACCATGTGTGATGTCCGAAAAGCGTTTTCAATTTTTAGTAAGATGTATTCGCTTTGATGATATTCGTGGTAGAGATGAAAGAACTAAGGTGGATAAAATAACACCCATAAGGTGGGTATTTGAACATTTTGTTGATAATTCTAAGAACGCATATTCAGTTTCGGAATATATAACAATCGATGAAAAATTACAAGCTTTTCGAAGCCGTTGTAGTTTTAAAATGTATATTCCTAACAAAACAGCAAAATATGGTATTACAATTAGAAATACTGGACGCAATATTACAACTGATAATATTGGTTCACTAGTATACCACTTGCAATTGACCTATTCAATAATTAAAAATTAAACAATTCGAAAAAACAAACGACAGTTTCCAATTGAGTTTACATCTACAAAAAGTCGTCCCATTTACACGTCTTATTTTGGTTTTAGTGAAGATAAAGTTGCAATCGTATCATATACACCTAAAAAAATAAAATTTTTTTGCTATTGTCTACTATGTATCACAGCTCAACGATTGATGAAAGTACAAAAGAAATGAAAAAACCAGAAATAATCACTTTTTATAACTGCACCAAAGGTGCAGTAGACACCATAGACAAAAAAACCGAAAATTATACAATTTCCCGAAAAAGTTGTCGATGGCCACTAACTGTATTTTATTCAATACTGAATATTGCAGGACTTAATTCACAAATAATCTTTCAAGAAAATACAAATATTAAAATGTCACGCCTAAATTTCTTGAAAACTTTGTCTCGACAATTGATGGAAGAACAGTTAAAATATCACTTGACAATAGAAGTATTGCCTAAGACCAATAATTTCAGACTAAAACAATACGCTACGAAAACTAATGAAGCTCCTGGTACCAGTCAGCGAGTTCGAGCATCAGGGAGATGTGCATTTTGTGAAAGGGCCAAAGATAGGAAAACCACTAAAGTTTGTACGAACTGTGCGAGATTAATTTGTCGTGATCATATAATAGAAACATGTCCGGATTTTTTATAAATATGTAATAAAATAACCAATTTAATTTAATAATTTTAGTTTTTGTTAGTTTAAAATTAACATAGAGGATCTAGTTAATGATATTTTCAGCTTCATTTTTTGATATTGTATTTATACAATATGTATATTATATTAATTGAAATAAAATATATAAAAGTTCACATGTAATGTATCTTTGTTAAGTAAATTATTTTTGTAAATTATGTACATTTTCAATTGATTTTCATATGGGGTATAAAATTACCCCACACGCGTAGTTACGTTTCTACAACCAAGCGCGTTATCAAAGGTTAAAGTAATAACTATATATTTTTTTTTTTAATAATTTTACTCAAGAAGAAAATAACACAATAAAAAATAAATTAGTAAAAAGTAATATATATTATATATTAAACAATGATCTAAAACAAAAATGGTTATTGATGAAGGAAACATTGTTCGTGGACGATACACGTGCTATGACTAGGTTTATTGTGAAGATCACTGTGTACTGTGTTTATAAGACAATTGAACCACTTTTTTTAGTATTACAAACATGTGAAAGCTGTTCACTCGTTATTTTTCATCGTATTTTTGATTTAGTTCTAACTAAATAAATTTTTTTTTTTTGATTATTACAGAAAAACGTACTTACAAACTTGTTCTGCAAATTTTATACAAATATAATATGAGAATCAATAATATTACGGTATTTAAAATTTGCAATTTATAAACATGTAAAATTTGATGGACCCCTGGACCCCTTTTGTTTTCTCAACTGAAAATGTGTGAAATATAAAATCTGATGTCTGAATATTCATAATAGCATATTAGATGTACTATAACCTAACCGTCTTAATCTACCCTAACGTATCATTGAAATCTTTTAATTAAAAATCAATTGCTTCGAAATATCTGTTTATAGAAGTACAAAAAACAGCGAAGGAACATTTTCAGTAGCTTCATCGATTAATAATTATACATGGTTCATGGTATTATAGGTATTTCATTAATATGTGATTCTCAGTGCTTAAGTATTACTATCAGATATGGTATATAGGTACTTATCGTATAATGTTTGTAGCTTTTAAGTCATTAATATCAAATTAATTGAATAATTTATTACCTAGTAGGCAGCAAGTGGGGTGCCACGCCAAATACAATTCGAACTACAGGGCTGGCATTATGTTTTTCCACTGGAGAGTACGCCTGCCCAGTGTGGAACCAGTCGAAACATGCTAAACACATTGATACGGCCCTGAATGAAACTTGTTGGTTGATAACTGGATGCCCCAAAGCGACGCCAGTTACATACATCTACCCACTACTAGTGGGAATCGCTCCGCTAGAAATACGGAGATACGCGGCCACATGTATTGAAATAACAAAACAAACTACCGACCAAAGACATCCTATGTATGGTTATTTAGAACCCCAAAGGAAACTTAAATCAAAGAAGAAATTTTATTGCTGAAACAAGTGTGATCCAGGAACCCCCGACCAGATCCTATTACGTAAATGGAGAGAAGAACTACGAGCTGAAACACCTGTGCCACCTGATGAACGATTACCCCATGCGGAACCCAACTATGGCCCATATGGAAAACAATAAATAGACTAAGAGCCGGAGTAGCTAAGACAAGAGTCAACATGGTGAAATGGGGATACCAAGAAGGATCTGACATTTGTTAATGCGGCGAGAGGCAATCCGATGAACACCTACTAAAGTGTGTCCTTGCACCGCCAAGATGCATAACTGACGATTTGGCAATTACCAATGAAAACGCTATATCAATAGAAAACTACTGGCTGAAGCAAAATATTTAGCACTTTTATATTTTATATCTTAGAGTTTATTTCTAATTGAACGCAATAGTATTTATTAAGTCCAGCACCGGACACGATAAGAAGAAGAAGATTATTTTCGATCAATAGACCTCAGTAGTATAAGTATACCATTCCTGGCACACCTCCTATTTTATCAATAAAAAATCACAAAGAAAACAATGTGCAAAAAGATCACAAAATTGAAATGCAATAATAGTTAAAATATTTTTCATAAAACATATGATATTAATAATTAAAAATTGAAATGCAATAATAATTAAAATATTTTTCATAAAATTATCCTAA
>NW_019101694.1:0-5987 GCF_001856785.1 Myzus persicae
TATTTCAAGCCAGCAGGCTACGCACATTTATAGCTATTTATTATTTTGTGCAATACACACTTATTATATGAATTTATAACTGAACAATACAAATAAATATCATAACAGGCCAAAGAAGCAGTCGCATTATTATTGATTATATATACTTTTTATTAATAATTTTGAATAACGCATTCAAGCGTAGATTCGTACCGTATCCGCTATGGAGAGGACGTTGGTTGCGCGTACATTTTGGTGACCTCGACGTGATACGTTTCTTGGGTCATATTGTGATAGTTATTTTATTAGATAATCTGGGTTGTATCTTCAGTTACAAGTATTATCATAATTAATTATATGTTACATTGCTGATTGTAATTATATTGAAAACATAGCAGTTATTATGTGATATTTAATAATTATTTATTTATATTCATTGATTTGTATTCTTGTTGAAATTTCAAACTGTTTTTATATTATATTCAATAACTATAGCTCCTCAACATGACATCTGCTCAATTGAAACCACTACTCAAGAAAAGAACCTCAATCAAATCCTCAATTGGTTCAATTAGTAATTATGTCAAGAAGTTCAATAAAACTACCCAATCTATCCGTCAACTTCAAATTCGACTTACTTCTTTAAACCAATACATCAGTGATTTTAATATCGTTCAACAAAACATCCAAGATCTTGATTTAGGGGAAGAAGAAGAACCTGAGCGATTGGAGTTTGAGGATAACAATTTCACACTACTTGCCATAATGGAAGACCTCATCGCTGAGGCTAGCGTCAATCAGGTTCAAAATGACCCTCATACTTCAAATGCTCTTAAGGGAACATCTTTAAAATTGCCAATGATTCAACCACCAACTTTTAATGGCAATCTGGAAGATTGGCCATCATATATTGATACTTTCAATTCATTATTTCACAACAACCCAGAGATAGATGATGTACTACGCTTTCACCATTTGAAATCAGGCTTATCTGGTCATGCTGCTGACATTGTCAAGAACTTTTCTATTACAGCAGAAAACTACAGTGTGGCTTATGGTGAACTGGTACGTCAATATGAAAATAAAGGCTTAACAATACAAAGTCACAACCGAGCTCTTCTCCAGACACCAAAGGTCAACTGTCCGTCGGCCATTGAACTCAGAAATTTACATCACCATGTAGCGTCTCACGTCCGTGCTCTTGAGGCTCTGGGACAGCCAGTAAACCATTGGGATGCATGGCTTGTAACGCTAATCTGTAGTCAACTCGATGTAACTACTGCAGGTGAATGGCAGCTTCGCCAGGATCATAAAGAATTACCTTCGTATAAAGAAATAGAATCGTTTCTTTCTAAGCGTGTAATTGCTTATGAAGTCGGTCTGGTATCAAACCCCACGACGGAAAAACCAGTGCGCTCCAAGGTGAACAATACCAGCAAAACATTTTTTACTCGTCCTACTGATGGCAAAGTGTACAAATGCCCCATATGCACGCAGCAACATAGAATTTATTCGTGTGAGCGATTCAACCAAATGTCCATCGCCGACCGAAAAAATGCTGTGTTGAATGCAAGGTTATGCTTTAATTGTTTAAATTTTGGACATCAACTTAAAGATTGTCGGTTATCATCCTGTCCAAAATGCAATCAACGACACAATTCGAAACTACATGATAATACACAGTCCTCTGACACATCAAAACAACCAGTCTTGTCTGAACACTCTGAACCGTCCAATGATAAGCCTTCTCAAGTAGCTGTACCATTCTCAGGCGCTGTCAATGTACAAGAGTCTAATTCAAAGCTAAATATAATGTTGTCAACCTCGCTAATAAATGTTCAAAGCAGAGATGGAAACTGGCAAAAGTGCAGAGCTGTCTTGGATTCTGGCTCGCAGCTTAATTTCATCACTCAAGAGTGTGCCAAGAGACTAGGACTAAATCGTTCCAATGGTGCACAGCAATGTATCTCTGGTGTGGGCACGATGGCATCCTCAGTTTCACACTCATATTCATCAGTTATTTCTTCCCGGGTCTATGAACACCAGTTAAACGCTACTCTGTACTCATTACCTGCAATAGTAAATGCACTACCGTCTCATAGGATTGATCGAAGCAAATTGATTTTGCCCAAGCACATCAATGATGAACTTGCTGACCCGAATTTCCATGAACCAGGTATTATTGACTTATTACTTGGATCAGAAGTATTCTTTAATGTATTAGGCAATGAGAAATGGATTCTCTCTGACCATGCGTCATTACATCTCACACAATTTGGCTGGATAGTGGCAGGGAAGCTGCCAATTGTCCATCAATGCAATTTACCACCTTCAATCAACATGTGCTCCAGATCAGCGTTTTCGTTTTTCGCCACTAAGGCTACTCAGCGCTCATCAGAAGAAACCGAAGCCGAAAATCACTTTGTATCAACATTTAGGCAAAACACTGACGGTCGATTCTTAGTCAAACTACCATTGCAACAAGATCCAAGGGTCCTTGGCGATTCTTGTGCAATGGCTCGAAGGCGTTTTTTTAATCTTGAAAAACGATTTGCTAAGGATCCTTCACTCGCAATACAGTATAAATTATTCATGGATGAGTATTTAGAGCTAGATCACATGGAACTTGTCAATGAAGCCACTGATTTCCCTGTATACTATTTGCCACACCATGCTGTGTTCAAGGCTGACAGCTCGACAACTAAGATGAGAGTGGTATTCGATGGTTCAGCTGCTGCTTCTTCTGGACTTTCATTAAATGACATATTGTTAAAAGGTCCAAAGGTGCAACCAGACATCATAAAAATACTGTGGCGTTTCCGTTTATTTAATACAGTCATTACCGCAGATGTTGCGAAAATGTACAGGCAGGTGTTGATGTCTCCTGATGATAGTGAATTGCAACGAATTCTATATAGAGCAAGTCCTGATCAACCGTTGAAACATTACAAGCTAAAAACAGTAACATATGGCACTAAATCAGCGTCATTTTTGGCTACTCGCTGTCTGGTGCAACTCGCCAAAGAATGTAATGATCCACAGATAAAAAGAGTTATCGGGCAGGATTTTTATGTTGATGATCTCATCAGTGGAGCTCAATCTGAACTCGAGTGCTTTGAAATATACAACCAACTGCAAGCAAGACTAGGGAAGGCTGGTTTTGTTCTTAGAAAGTGGTGTTCAAATTCCAAAGTAATGTTGGAACGCATTCCTAATGCCCACGATGATCCTAATTTTATGGTGGCATTAAGTGAAAATGATCTAATCAGCACTCTGGGTCTCATGTGGCAACCTACCGCTGACAGTTTTCGGTTCACTTTGAAAAATTGGTCACGACCACTGTCCATGACTAAGCGCAGTCTTCTTTCAGACATTAATAGCGTGTATGACCCAATTGGTCTAATTAGCCCTGTCTTGATAAAAGGAAAGATTTTCATTCAGCAACTCTGGAGTTTAAAAATGGGCTGGGATCAAGTGTTGTCAGAAGATTTGCAATCCAGATGGTCCAATTTTTATTCGAATTTGCAGACTCTTGATTCCTTATCCATAACCCGTCAAGCAGTATGCAACCAAAACTCACCAATTCAAATACACGGCTTCTGTGATGCGTCTCAAGAGGCTTATGGTGCTTGCGTATATCTGCGTTCCATAGATCATAATGATTGTATTCATGTCACTCTGTTTACGTCCAAATCTAGAGTTGCACCTATTCAGCCAACAACTATCCCACGACTCGAACTAAGTGGTGCGCTTCTACTAGCAGACCTAGTCACTGAAGTTAAGGCCGAGTTGAAGTTATTAGGCATCCAAGTAGATACGTCCTCCACATATTTTTGGTCTGATTCTACTATTGTAATCGCGTGGATAAAAAGTCGAAGTTTGTTCCAAGCATATGTTGCAAACCGATTAAGCCGAATATGTGATGTTTCAGAGCCAGAGCAATGGTATCATGTGTCAACACAAGACAACCCAGCAGATCTTATAACCCGTGGGACTGAAGCTAAAACATTTTCTCAGTGCACTTTATGGTGGAAAGGACCCAAATGGCTCAGTGCTGCCATCAAGATAGAGCCTGTAGTCAGTCAACTAACAAATGAAGAGTTACCAGAATTAAGGACGGTAAAATTAATTCTGGCTAACACAATTCAAAGTAATGACATTTTTGATCGGTTTTCCAATTGGACAAAATTGATTCGAGTAACCGGCTGGTTGAGTCGTTTTATACAAAATGCAAAGCACAAAGTTAGGCAGTCACGTTCATATGGTCCTTTATCAGTGGCAGAATTGTCAGCTGCGCAGAACATTTGGCTACGCTATGCACAGTTGGATTTTTCCGAAGAGCTGGAACACTTGCAAAAACACATGCAAGTAGCCATGAAAAGTCGCATTAAATCATTAAACCCTTTCATTGACAAGGACGGGATTATACGAGTTGGTGGAAGATTAGCAACATCCACACTATCATATCATCGTAAGTTTCCTATAATACTCCCTTCTAAACATAGAGTTACGCAATTATTATTTGTACACGAGCATCTGAGGCTTCTTCATGCAGGTCCTCAAGCACTAGTAGCAAGTCTGCAAACTAGTTTTTGGCCTCTACGAGCGCGTGACATGGCCCGCTCAACTGTACGAAAATGTGTCACTTGTTTTAAATATCGTCCAAGATTCTCAGTTCCATTAATGGCTTCGCTACCCAGGGAACGGGTCTCCATTGAGCGACCATTTAATCGCAGTGGCGTGGATTTTTGTGGACCAATTCTGATCAAGAGCGGTATCAGACGAGTCACAGCAATCAAATGTTACATTTCTGTCTTCATATGTTTTACAACTCGTGCTATTCATCTTGAATTAGTGACAAATCTAACAACAGATGCCTTTCTTGCAGCTTTAACTCGCTTCATGTCAAGAAGGGGTGTATGTTCGCATATTCATAGTGACAATGCCACAAATTTTGTAGGCGCTAATAAAGTTCTTAGGCAATTTTTTCAACAAAGTCAAAATAGTAAATCTGTAGTAGATGAAATGGCTAGTAAAGGAGTACAGTGGCACTTCATCCCGCCGTCTGCGCCTCACTTTGGTGGACTATGGGAGGCTGCAGTGAAATCAGCAAAAAGGCACTTGATTAAAGCAACAAAGGGAGCTCTACTAAATTTTGAAGAAATGGGAACGTTGCTCTGTCAAATTGAATTAATCGTAAATTCCAGACCATTAACTACTTGTTCCAGTGAACCTAGCGATCATGAAGCCTTAACTCCGAACCATTTTCTGGTTGGCGGTCCTGCAACACTTCCACAACAGCCAGATGTCTCCACCGTTCTACAAAATCGATTAAAGCGGTTTGAGCTCATGCAGCAGCAGATGCAGTTGTTCTGGAAACGCTGGAGTTTGGAATATTTACCACAGCTTCAACGGAGGGGACGTTGGACCACGCTAAGCCGCAACATGGAAATTGGAGACTTAGTAATAATGAAAGAGGACAATGCAGCTCCATTGCATTGGAAGCTTGTTCGAGTGGTTGCCACGCATCCAGGAGTTGACGGGATAGTTAGGGTAGTAACTGTGAAGCTCAGTTCAGGAGTTCGGTTGAAAAGACCAGTTGCTAAGCTTGCATTATTGCCCAAGCCAACCGAGGAAGAGGACAGCTCAACATTACCATCGTCCTCAGAATAGATTTTTTGTATACAGTATATAAATACTTTTTTATTATTATTTTTTTTTATTTGTTTAAGTGACATCAGTCATCATTTTCTTAGTTATTTGTATTATTATATCTTGAAAGGCTGTTCCTTTCAAGGGGGGAGCATGTTTGTGCCCAAACAAAATATTTTCAATCATTATTATTTAATAGATAACGGTGCGGTCAGCCGGCAGTGTTATACTCATTATCGCATGTTTGTATTATAATTATTATCGTTCGTAATTAACGGTTCTTGCGTGAGTCAAAACTGTTGATTGTGAATTTTATTATTGTTTCATACTTCATTTATATAATTTCTTGTTTTATT
>NW_019101695.1:0-6018 GCF_001856785.1 Myzus persicae
CCTTTTATGTATATAGAAATATAATGGTATGTATACCTATAAAAATATGTAATGTATACCTCGGCGTCTACGAGCGACCGAGCCCCCTCGCGAGGTTTTGTATCACTTTCATAATTTATGATTATAATCGGTGGCATAGTCATATGTAAGACGACTGACAATGATAATATACATTAAACTTTTTCTTTGTCCGAGTTTTATGCCGTTCGGCTTTCTCGGCGTCAAAATAATTTCAACACAAAAAAATCATTAAAAAAAATAGATTCTTTTTTACATTTCGTGTTCATTTATTATATATATACAAAATCCACGATGCTCCGGTCTTTTGGGCCTCGGTTCGTGGTTGGCAACCTTGTCAAACGGGCGACCACATGACGTTCGACGAGCAATTTGTCTAGGCAAATTGTCGAACGGTCACAATCATTTTGTTGAAGTTGAGGAAAATGAAGAAATGGAAATGTTTCAAGTGGAGGTTAAAAGTGAAAATAACTGCGGGTTAAGTCCTGTAATGATAATGGTAAAAGTTGAAAATACATTAATTGAAATGGAAGTTGATTCTGGTGCAGGGATTTCAATATTACCTGAAGAAGTTGTGAAAGAGAAGTTACCTCATATACACATTAATCCTACTATTTTAAAGCTAAGAACTTATGATGGTTCAATTATTAAGCCGATAGGAGAAATTGAAGTTAAACTAATGTATGGCGAAAGAGAACTATATGGTAAATTATTAGTAGTTAAAAAAGGACATAGAGCTTTGGTAGGCAGGGATTTAATGAACAAATTAGGCATAACGATTAGGGGTATTTCAAAGATTGAAGTAGAAAGCACAAATAAGAATGATAAGTTAGAGTTGTTAATAAATGAATTTGAAGAATTATTTGAGGAAAAAATTGGTAAGTATAAATATGAAAAAGTGACGTTAAAAATTAAAGAGGAATGTACACCTATATTTTGTAAACCGAGACCAATACCTTTTGCTTTAAAAAAAAAAAGTTGAGGATGAGTTGGATAGATTAGAAAGGGAAGAGATAATACAGAAAGTGGAGACTAGTGAATGGGGTACTCCGCTTGTACCGGTTATTAAACCAGATGGATCTATTCGTTTATGTACAGATTATAAGACTACTGTTAATAAATATTTGGTAGATATTAACCATCCATTACCAAGAGTAGAAGAGGTATTTGTGGCGTTGCAAGGAGGTAAAACATTCTCTAAATTAGATTTTTTGAATGCTTATAACCAATTAGAGTTATGTGAAAGTACACAAAAACTATTAGCTTGGAGTACGAGTAAAGGTATTTATATAGTTAAAAGATTACCTTTTGGTACCAAACCAGCTTGTTCAAAGTTTCAGAGTGTTATTGAAAAAGTATTGTTAGGAACTAAGGGTGTTAAAAACTTTTTAGATGACATAATTGTAGCTGGTAGTAGTGAACAGGAGCACTTGGATAATCTCGGGGAAGTGTTTAAAAGTTTACAAAATGCTGGGTTTAGATTAAACAAAAAAAAAATGCAGTTTTTTTCAACCAAAAATAAATTACCTAGGACATATAATTGGATCAGAAGGTATTGAAAGAGATAAAAATAAAGTTAAAGCAATGCTTAATGCTGTAGAGCCTAAAAGTGTCACAGAAGTAAAAGCATTTACAGGTATGGTGAACTACTATGCTAAATTTATACCAAATTTATCAACCTTACTAGGTCCTATTTACAATTTGTTAAAAAAAGAAGTGAAGTTTGTATGTTAGCTTTGTATGGTGAAAATAAAGGTATTCCTGTTATGGCCTCTAGGAGAATTCAAAGATGGGCATTATATTTATCTGAGTTTGATTATCAAGTATTACATGTTAAAGGTCGTGATAATAAAGTGGCAGATGGACTTTCGAGATTACCTGATAAATATGATGTACAAACTCAAACAAATGAAACTGATTATGTTGATTTTATGGAAAATACTATGCCTATTGATTATGAGATACTTAGAGTGGAAACTAAAAAAGATAAAGAGTTTAATTTAGTTATTATTATTTGAATGAAGGTTGGCCGATAAAAGTAAGCGAGGAACTGAAACCTTATACAATTAGAAAGGAAGAAATTTGTGTTGATAAAGATATATTAATGTGGGGTTATAGAATATTAATTCCTAAAATTCTAAGAAAGAATTTATTGAAAGAAGTACATTCAACTCACATGGGTATATCTAAAATGAAGATATAGTGTAGATCATACATGTAGTGACCTGGATTAGATAAGGATATAGAAAATTGGGTACAAAGTTGTGATGCTTGTTTACAAAGTAGATCAGAACCAATTTTAGCAGAACCAAAAAAGTGGGAGGAAGCGAGCTGTCCAATGGACAGAGTACATATAGATTTTCTATATTTACAAGGTAAAGATTATTTGATAATGACAGATGTATTTACAAAATGGCCAGAAGTAGCTGAAATGAAAGTAAGTAATAGTGGTTCAGTTATTGAAAAGTTAAGAGAGATATTTGCCAGGTTTGGGTTACCAAACAAAATTGTGTCAGATAATGGACCACAATTTAGATCAGAGGAGTTTATACAATTTTGTAAAAATAATATGATTAGGTTTGTGACGTCATCGTCACCTCCTTATCATCCAGCTACGAATGGATCAGCTGAAAATGCTGTTAAGTCTTTAAAGAATAGTATATTGAAGGCAGTAAAAGATAAGACAAATAAGAATGTTTCATTAAATACATTAATCCAAAGATATTTATTAACATATAGGAATACACCACACTGGATAACGGGCGAGTCACCAAGTTATAGAATGTTTGGAAGTAAAATTAAGACTAGGTTAGATAGATTATGCATTCCTAAAGAAACAAATAAGTATGTAAAAAGATTTAGAAAAGTATATTTTAAAGAAGGAGACATAGTTTATGCTAGAGATTATTCAAACCCAAATAAAAAAGAGTGGAAGAAGGGAACAATCGAGGAAGTTTTAGGTGAGAGGGTATAAATAGTTAGATTGGAAAAAGAAAATTTGATTTGGAGAAGGCACATTGACCAACTAATTGAAGTGGGTAAGATTAAGGAAAATGGTATTGAAACAGTAGAAAAGGAAAAAGGAGAAGAACAAACTGTATTGAAGGTAAAGAAAATATTAAAGAAAAAAAAGAAACTATGGATAAAAAGAATTTTGAAATAGAAAAAAGTGAAATAAATGAAAAAGTTAAAGAGAATATAAGTGAATTTTTAGAAGAGGAAGTAGAAGTCTCTTTACCTATAAGATCTAAAAAGAATAGGAAAAAACCAGATAGGTTGAACTTATAATTTGTGTTATATAATTATTTAAGGTTTAAAATTTATTTAGTAATGTTTTGTTAGTTAAGATGATTTTGTTAATTTTGTATAATGCACAAATTGTATTATGTATTAACTATGTATGGATGTATTATGTTATAACTAGGGATAAGGATTGTGATAACATGATATGATAATTTGTATGATAACATAACCTAATAGAATAAAATGTTGTATTGTTTTATGTACGAGCAAGCAACTAACCATGTGCGCTCTAAAGTCTTGTGTTATATGAAATATTAAATAAAGTGAAGTTGTTTATTAAAGTAAAATGTAGTTATGACACCATTGACACCTCTTAAGATATTACAGTATACAATATAAAAAACATACTTGGTCCTTCTGACACACGATACTATAATAGTTGAGAATATCTGAGGCCCTTATGGCTCCACAGATTCAAAAGTATAATGAATAAATAATAATAAAATAATAAAACTCACAGTTCGTAGAGCGACGTACAAAACAAAACAGAGTCACGGCGGGCGTGTTAAAATAATATTCGCATAGACGGCGCTGCGGCGTGCGATAAAGTTTAATCTACATTTTACCTAATAATTCACACACAACATAATTATAACAAGAATAAAAACAATATAAATAATTCACTAATGAGTTCTGTGTGTGTGTGTGTGTGTGTGTGTGTGTGTGTGTGTGTGTGTGTGTGTGAGCCGGTCTGTTTGGGAGTGGTGTATAATAATAATAATGCGAGCACGGCGGTGACGGCGAAACATAATAATTCCGGGCCCTTACAAATATTATGGGTGACATACAAATTGATAATTTTCAAGGAAAAATGAATGACACATAGTACATAAAAAAGTAAGAGTTGCAAAATATTAGAAAGAAATTAATTTAGGACAACACTACAACAGTCAATACAATTGTGATGATAAATTCTGAAATGGTGGAAGTTAAACAGTAAAAAAAATAATTTTAGGGGGATAAAAAAAAACCTTATCAGGTATAAGTATAATACTAAAAAATTACACAATTGTGTTCATATTTTTGAAGAACAAATAGAATTAGAATTTATTTAAATATTGAGAAACTGTTATTACCAAGATTATGGTGCCCTCTTCGCCAAAAAACTAGTCCCGAATTGTGTCGTCTCTACCATTAACTCCTCACCTATTGTAAATAATGTTTTTTCTAATTTAAATGTATCTAGTGTTTCTTTCAGCTCTAGTACCTATTATCCTTTAGACTCACTTTCTTTTGGTTTTTAACAAAATTGCCGTGGTCTCCGAACTAAGATTCCTACCGTGAATGTTAATGTAGCTATATTTGATTTCATATTTGTTATTCTTACTGAAACTTGGCTCAATGATAGTATTTTTTCTAGCGAACTAGGGTTAATCAATTATAATGTATTTAGATGTGATAGGTCCAGTGCTACTAGTGTCCATAATAGAGGTGGCGGTGTCCTCATAGCAGTGAGAAATGATGTTAGTGCGTTGGAAATACCTGTCCCTAAATTTATGGGGGCTGAGTGGGTTTTCATAAAAATGTATTTTAACTCTATCTCGTATATTATCTGCGGTGTCTACTTCCCTCCCACTTCACCTGTTGGTGTTTATGAGTCATTAACTTCGGAACTCGAGTGTATCGTTTCGAATAACAATGATTGTGTTTTTATTGTATGTGGTGACTTTAATCTTCCAGATATACTATGGTCATATGATGAAATGGGCCTTATCTATTCCTCCTTATCAGGGGCGCGTACTTCTTGTATCCCTGAATGCTTTGCCTTTCTCAACTTTTTCCAATTGAATGAAATAAGAAATACTAGTGACACCTTATTAGATTTAGTCTTTAGCAGTGAGCGTAATATCGTTATTAAAAGATCTGATATCCTTATTGTTCCCGAGGATAGCTATCACCCTTCCCTTGTTGTTAATATTGTCAGTTCTCAAAACGTTCCTTCTTACGATGCTTCGCATTATTTTCCAGACTTCAATAAGACGGATTTCGATAAAGTTAAAACTTTTTTGTTAAGTTATAATTTGGTGACACTATTTCTCCGTTAAATACTAATGAGGCAGCTTTCGCTCTATCTCATGCTCTTAATTACTGTGTGTCTAACTTTGTTCCATTAGTAAAATACAAAAAGTCTACGTATCCACCGTGGTTTACAAGTGATCTAAAACGCCTTGTTATCCGTAAAAAGAAAGCCCATGCTCTTTTTAGATCCACCTTGAAACCATTTGATTATACCTGATTTTCTTCTCTACGAGCCCAGTTCAAGTATGAGTCTGGTAGATGTTATCAACAATTTGTTAAAAAAGCTGAATCATCTTTCATTTCAAACCCTAAATCTTTTTGGGACTTTGTACGCAAAAACAAAAATGGAAATAATCTTCCATCTACAGTAAACCTTAACGGTGTCTCTAGTACCAACAATGTAGATGCATCTGAGCTCTTTTCTAAGCATTTTAGTTCTGTTTTTTCGTCAACCAAAATATGTACTGTAAACGCTTTACCTAATGGTCTACCCTATGACCTACCTTCTTGTTGCTATGTTGATATTGATGATGTTGAATCTGGTTTGTCTAAGCTACGCTCGGTGAAGTCAATTGGTCCAGACGGTTTGCCAGGATTTTTTTTGTATCACATAAGGTCGGTCTTATGTTACCCGCTACTTCTCATTTTCAATAAATCTCTTAGTGAAGGTTTATTTCC
>NW_019101696.1:0-6009 GCF_001856785.1 Myzus persicae
TAAATTAATTTATGTAGCTATTTATAATTAATCAATACAAGAATTCAGCAGATAGGAATATACTAGGATCGTTATAGTGGAAATGATAAACATTAAACGTATCATTTTAGAACTTTCGATTTTTAGTGGACTACTGACAATGCTGCATTTAGACTCTCCCCTTCCCCCGGTGTTAAAAAATTGGTGACATCCCGGCAGAGGCCTACCCACGGGCCACCGGTAATATTGGAGATAGATCATAGATCCTCATGAACTTTTTAGATCTTGAGAAAAGGTCAAAAGGATCTATTAATTTTACAATATTGTGTTTTTTAAAATATTGTTTAATAATTTCATGACCCACTTTTCCGAAAGTAAACCTATAATTTATTAATATTTTAATAATTAAAGCTGATAAATTTTTAAGTGTTTCTTTAATTTTCAGTTATCTTTAAGCTTATATATCTTAGGATTTCAAATATTATCAGCTAGACATTGTGATTTGTGGTGCTCAACTCAGAACTCAGAGGGTCGGACCACTCAGACTGATATTATTATTAAAATTACTTAATTTAGGTATTGTTTATGTTGTCAAATTGATTATTTATGTTGTCAAACTGTTAACTTTGTTATAGGTAAGGAAAAATAATTATATACAAAATTTGTAATCCTTATGCACTTATACAATATGTTCAACTAACTGATTTTGTTATATAGTAATGAGAATTTCTTGTTTACTAATAAAATATAAGATATAAGTTTAAAAGACTTTTGTAGAGTTTTTGGTGATTTTAAAAACTTCAACTTCTACAACATAATGTATGCTAATAAAATATATCTATAGTCTATACATTTAGTCACATGTCTCATATAGGTATAAGTTAAAGGTTAGATACTTAGATAATTAGAATAAATACATTTAACAAAGTTATAATACTTATTTTATTTAAATAATTAAAAAACAACATTTACTTGTACAGTCTTGTACTCTTGTAGTCTTGTTAATCTCAAATTCTACACTTTGGAGTAGGTATTTAACAAATTATATAAATAGTTAAAAATATAAAATAAAAATGTAAAACCTTTTTTAAAAAAAAAATTTGAATTTAAATGTAAAAAAACATAACCTTCTAGTCAAGTAGTCAACTGAAGTGTAAAAAAATTAAAAACCCTTTTTTGGCATAAACTAAAAACATAAATTTACAATAGTAAAATAATTGTATTTATTAAACAGGAATTGGAACATGGGCCTTATTCGCAGATAGAAAAACAAGTTGGCTAGCATGATCATTAGTAAGTGTAGCTCTATGATCTGTGACTATAAGACCTCCTTTGCTAAAAACCCTCTCAGACGCCACACTAGTAGCTTGAATGGTGAGAAATTTTCTTGCAAGAATGGTTAAAAAAGGGTACATCGATGAATTTAAATTCCACCACTTTAGAGGATTTTGACAAAATGATATTGTAGGTAATCCTGTATAAAACTCAATTTCTTTCTCTATTTTATGTGGTGTAGTATCATCTTCCTAAATAAAACAAAATACAAATAATATGTAATAGCTAGTAGTGCTGATCAGAATGGTTTAACTAGGTTTTATAGTCTTACTTGATTTGAAGATCGATCATTAGGAACATTTGGCTCTCCGAATATTGCAAGCAAGCCAGATTGTTTAATTTTTTTAGATGGAGAACTATAATTGCCCATTGATAAATTATCAGTTCCATCTTCTTTACCATTATGCATTTCATTCCAAACCATCCAAGCACTAAGACATTCAGTTTTCATGGCATATTTGACAGATATTTGATCAGTATCATTTATATATTTCATCTTAAATCGAGGATCCAGTACCATAGTAATTTTTAATGCATTGTTGTCATTATAACGATTATCGAGCAAATCCGAAATTGTGTTATACATTTCGTTTTTTAATTCAGCTGTATTTTCATTTGTGGATACCTCATTAATTTTATTTTTTATATTATTAATTACTGGGTATATAGCAGAAGCAGTTACATAGGTTTCCCCTGCTAAATTATCTGCAATTTCTCTAAAAGGACTTAAAACCATTTCAATACATTTTAAGACTTCAAACTCTTCAACATCTATTATACATTTTTTATACTCTCCTTTTTTGTAGGTACGTAAAAAACTTGATAAAGCTAATTCTTGGGTAATAACAACTTTAATTAAATCGAGAAGAGACCACCATCTGGTTTTTGAATATGACGGAAATTTTATACATTTTAAACCAAATCGTTCTTGTTCAGTTTTTAAATGTTTTACTGCCTGCCAGCTATGTGCAAAAATATTTTGAATTTTTTTTACTTTTACTACAATTGCATTTACTTGTTGAAGAAGAAATATTCTTCCGACAGCTATGTTAAAAGCATGCCCAAAACATGGTGTATGAGTAATATTCAAATTTTTAACTGCTTTTAATACATTGGATCCATGGTCAGTTGTAAATGAACATATTTTATTGCTTGGGATTTCAATATTATATTCCAAGAATAACATAATCAATGCATCAGCTATATTGTCACCAGTATGATCTTCAATAAGTTCAATACATCCCAAACATATACAACCTGTAAATTTAAAAATAAATAATTTAAATGAGTTTATAATACTAGGGCAATAAATTAATGACCTACGGGCTACGTATGTAAAAATTACATTGAATGTTTGTTATTTTTTTGTTCTTCAACAAAATTAAATAAAAAAAACTGATAAAATATTTAACTATGACTAAAATAATTCGGTAGTATTTTGGTTTTTGTACATACCTAAATTAAAATCATTGTCAATATAATGACCTGTCAAAGCCATAAATGGTTGATTTGCTACTGATGTCCAACAGTCAGTAGTGAATGACATGAACAATGTATTTTTTACTATAGTTTCAACATTGTCCTTAGTCACCTTGTAGAGATAAGGTATCCTTGATTCAGTCATTGTTTTGCGGCTTGGAATTTTATAACTAGCATTAAGGGCATTTGTATACATTTTAAATCCATCTTTTGAAACAATACTATACGGCATCATATCTGTAGAAATGAAATAAGCTAGCACATTGTCGATTCTTGCCTGAGCAGTTGCAGTAAGTGTATAAGATGTAATTGGTAATTGGTTCATTTTTTTTTCATTTTTCATTTTTGAGCTGGTACTGTTTACTGAACATGGAATTGTTGTTGCTGTTGATGAAAATGAACCCCTAAAAATAAAACTTGAGACATTAAACCAATTTAAATTCACATTAAAAGTAAATTATTACAGTAAACATTTTTGATATTATTAAACTAAATTATAATTTAACCTAAACGTTTGTGTATAATATTTTAAAAATTTAAGTGTTAGCCTAAAATATTAATACAAATTGTATGATCCAACTAATCTAATATATATTATAATAGGTAGGTACTAATAATTTGTTGAAAATCAGTTATTTAAAAATTTAAATTTTAAAAAGTAGGTATTTATATATGGCTATATTTAGTAATTACTTTAAGGATAGGTAGTTAAAAAACTTATTGCTTAACATAAAACTTAAAAAATAATAATAGATTATGAAAAAATGAATAAAACATTTTCAATCATTATTTATTCTTATTTAATATCCCAATAAATAGGTGGTTATTTGTGTCATAGATGTGACGTTATTACGTTAACAATCGACCTATCACTTATCAGAATTCACTATGCAGTTACCCAGTGGTCAGTAGTCAGTAGTCAGTACTCAGTAGTCAGTACTCAACTCAGTAGGTAGTCACTAGTCAGTACCCAACTTTACCCTACTTAAATAATTAATACTTAATAGATTACTTCTTAATATATCATAGTCCATAGATGGAAAATATTTGTTACAAATAATACACATAAATAAAACTTACTCATCATCACATTCATCAATGTTAACTAACAACGAGGATGGCGATGGCGATCCTGAAAATCCTTTGCGCTGATCATCCAACTCTTTAAATTTTGACTTGTGCTTGGACTGAAGGTGATTCCATAAATTTGTTGTATTTGTACCTGAATTGGCGTACGTCTTTTTACAGATTTGACATTGGGCACGTAAACCACAGTCAGTTTTAATAAAAACTTGCCACACTTCACTCATGATTTAAATTGAGGTAATAGCCATTAGCCAATAGGTAATTGTAAATTCGAATATCGTAATTCGTAAACTAAACGTTATTTTAATAATAATTGTAATGATGACGTTATGGATTAATGTAACAAATTTTGTATCTACAGAAGATATAAATAGATCAATAGTCAACGTTTTCCAATGTTTTATTATGATAACGGATATATTTTTATCGTGTTTCATTAATCTGTGATACTACACACAACAATCGATTTTTTAATTGTTAATCGATTGGCTGATTAATCGATTAATCGAAACAATTAATCGATTAATCGATTATTTTTTACGATTAATCGATCTTCCGATTAATCGATTATCTAAAATTATTAAAAATAATCGATTAATCGATTAATTGATTAGGATCGATTAATCGATTGTCATAATCGCGCACCCCTACTTTTTACCCGGCGCCGTGTGTACACAATTGTGTACACTCCTTTATTTATCATTTTTCTTTTCGTGTACATTATATTGTACACGAGTTTTTTTTTAAAACAAATTTCGTATACAGAAATGTGTACACGTCTGTACTGATTTAACATTGGAATTAAATATTGAGGCCCCTAGGACCAGTTTTGTCTACTCAGCGAAGATAGGAAATGGATATTTCTTATTTAAATCAAGTTTTTATTTTGACCTTTCGAATACGTTTTATCTGAAAAAAATGCACAAAAGAATTACTTATATTATAAAAATACTTAATAATTGAATCTTGCTTTATGGTTTACAAAAAAACATTCTGTACAAAAATGGTTTTCACAAGTAGTACACATTGTCTTCACTCTTTTTGTTTTTTTTCTAGCTACATTTGTTCCTATAAATAAATAAATATTTATTAATTCATAGAAAAGGAAATATTAAAAAATGTATTATCTTTTTCTTTAGAGATGATTTCATAACATCATTTACACCTTCCAGTTTTTGATGTTTTTTCCAATAAATGTTCATTTATTTTTTGTGTTGGTACGTGTGTTGTAGTTTTATTCCTCAACAATCCTTGAATGACAGCTTCTCTAAATTCCACAAGTTTCATTCTATTTCCAGTTACACCAGTATACAATGATAGAGCATTGATCATAGATGTGTTACATATTATATCAAACATTATTTTTCTATACCATTTGAGAGATTTCCTTAGGCAAGATTGATAGGAGCCCAATTGATCTGTCAAATCGATATACGATTTTCCTGTATTATAATCTGCAATAACATTTGGTTAACATTTATCATTAAATGTGTATGCATTGTGCTTAACATCAAAACATCACGTCGGTCTCTCCACTTCAGTACCATAAAAGCACGTCGATTTTGTTTTGAAATTACTCCTCCTCTAACTAGTTTTTTGGCTATCACCTCTTTTGGATTCCGTTTTCGGTTGGATCTTAGCGTTCCCACTAAATGTGTTTGTCTATCTAGTAATTTTTCTGCAAGATCAATACTGGTGTACCAATTATCCGCGTATAAACACCTTCCACTGTCCAAGTAAGGCTGCATAAGTTCCATAACAACTTAACAAGATACAAGTTGCCCAGGAACAGCTTCTTTTCCGTCATATATTTTGTACTGTGATGTATAAAAGTCACGAGTACATAGTTTAAAAATTTTTACTCCATAGCGATGTCTTTTATTGGCTACATATTGGCTGAAAGAAAGACGACCCAAAAATGGAACCATCGATTCATCAATACACAAGTTTTTTTCTGGTATTAGGGCATTGTTATACTTATTTACTAAGATGTCAACTAATGGCTGAATTTTGTATAGACGATTGTTTGGAGGTGCTTTGCTATTATCTGACACGTGGAGGACAGAAAGTATCAACTCAAACCTATTTCGTGACATGTATTTTGGGATTTCACACTTATATAAAAAAATA